>NW_026879704.1:0-27422 GCF_032173495.1 Musca vetustissima | reverse complement strand
AAACAAGCAGAACATTATGCCATTATGTAAATGCCCATTATGTAAAGCCAATCACTTCATAAGAGATTGCAATGAGTTTTTGAGAAGGAATGTGAAGGATAGAATTCACTTGGTGAAAACTTCACACCTATGCTACAACTGTTTGTCATCCAATTATGGAGTAAGGGATTGCAAAAGTCGCTTTGGTTGTCGAACTTGTACAATGAGACACCACACTTTGTTACACAAGGGAACGGAAACCCAATCAACAAACACATACCTAGCTCGAGTGGAAGCACAACCTAGTAACAGTGCTGCCACTCTCACAAATCAAATACAGTCCACAACAAATGAAGAACCAACTACTGTCATTACCGTGACCGTTCAGGATACTCATGTTGATACTCAACAATCTGGAGGAACTTTACTTTTTACAGCAATAGTACAAATCGAAGCTAAAGGACAACTCTACAATGCCAGAGCACTCATTGACTCTGGATCACAGTCAACATTTATTTCGGAAAAAATGAAGAACCTGTTGAAACTGCCAACTCGAAGTAACTTGATTCATGTAACGGGACTTAGTCAATTTGTGTCTGAAACTTCATCGAAGTCTTGCCTATTCACAATGCGATCCAAATACGGCCCTAGTTTCAAATTGGAGGTATGGGCTCCAGTTTTGCGAACGTTGCCTTCAAATTCTACATCAGTCAACCCATTGACTTACTTATTGGAATGGACATAGTACCATAAATATTCACAATTTGGAACACCAATGAAAATATTTGGATCAATTTTAACACAACAAACCAAATTTCGGTGGATCGTTGGACCATACAAAGAAATCAAATTTCACTGCTTAGCACCACATCAATTGAGAAAGTACTTACACGTTTTTGGGAGGTGGAAGAGACCCCTAAAAAGTTTTACGGTCAGAGGAAGACCAATTTTGCGAACGAAATTTTACGGACAACTAAGGATGGAAGATATGTGGCTACTCTCCCATTCAAAAAATGCGAGGAATTAGGAAATTCCAGAAACATCGCCTTGGCTCAAATCTACAGAATGGAGAAAAAGCTCATGAAAACACCCGAGATATAGGAACAATATGATAATTCGATACTCGAATACTTGGATCTTGGACGTATGCGAAAAATTCACAAAAATGAAATTGAGAACATGCCAAATTATTATCTACCACATCATGCTGTAATAAAACCATATCGACTCACTACGAAGTTTCGAGTGGTTTTCAACGCTTCTTGTCCCTCAGCAAACAAAACAAGCCTCAATGACACATTATTTCCTGGACCCATTTTACAGCAAGATCTGTTATTACAAAACTTAAAATGGCGATTTTTTAAATACGTTTTTAACGCAGACATCAGAAAGATGTATCGGCAAAGAATACTCTTCAGACAGTCAACTGACGACCCCATCGAAGACTATGAACTACTGACAGTTACATTTGGAGTTAACTGTGCACCATATTTGGCATTGAGGACCCTTCAAAAACTGGCAGAGGACATAAAGGATGTGTATCCAAGAGCCGCAAATATAATTTTAAATAATCTGTACGTGTATGATGTATTAGCTGGTGGTCACACGGAAGAAGAATCCATCGAAGCTCGTAAGGAATTAACTGCCGCTCTAGCCTCGGCTGGATTTCAACTCATGCAGAGGGCATCAAACGACCACAAGATTATTGAAGATATTCCACAAGAAAAATTACTACCTCTCAATTGGTTAGACATTTCGGAAGATGCATCCACAAAGACATTGGGAATTAGATGGAATATTTTTGACGAATTTTTCTCGTTCACACCGCCGGCAATGGAAAAGCACAATACCGCAACCAAACGAGAAGTCCTATCAACAATAGCCAAATTATTTGACCCTTGCGGTTGGCTAGCGCCAGTCCTGGTTGTAGCCAAGTTAATAATGCAACAAATCTGGCAAGATAAAATAGGCTGGGATGACCCGTTGAAGCCAATGACCCAAATTAACTGGAATAATTTTGTAAAAAACAGCAAAGAAATCGAATTTCTGAAGGTTCCAAGATGGATAAGATTCACTGCAGATGATTCCGTAGAAATACATGAATTTTGCGATGCTTCGGAAAACGCATACGGAGCTACATTATATATTCGAATCGAAAACAAAGATTCTAGCACTCATGCATTTCTATTGACCGCCAAGACCCGAGTTACACCAATCAAGAAACTGTCAATTCCGCGCCTAGAATTATGCGGAGCGGTGCTATTCTCCAAATTGGCCGCATCCATTATAAAAAACCTTCAAATAACATCATACTCGACACAAGTTTGGACGGATTCAACAATCGTCCTTGCATGGCTGAAAAAACCTCCTTGCCACTGGAATGCCTTCGTGGGAAATAGAATTTCGGAGATTTCTGAGAATGTTGGCCAAGAAAACTGGAGACATGTTGATTCCGAAAGCAACCCAGCCGACATTGCTAGTCGAGGATGTTCGCCTCTGGATTTAAAGACTCAGGAACTCCGGTGGTACGGAGCCCAGTGGCTTAAATTACCCAAGGCTAGGTGACCATCGTATGAAGTTCATGAGGACACGAGTTTAGAAGCAAAAACAGTAAAAGCCTTGACCCTATTTCAAGTGCCGAAAGATCTGTCGACGATGTTCGCAAATGTTGCCTGTTTTCCCCAGCGTTTTTCCAAAATCTCAACGCGTATGCATGGGTCCGATATACTCTGGACAAAGATGAGAAATTTTTGAGTGGATCATCCTTTTCTTGAAATAGGGTCAAGGCTTTTACTGTTTTTGCTTCTAAACTCGTGTCCTCATGAACTTTATACGATGGCCACCTAGCCTTGGGTAATTTAAGGCACTGGGGTCCATACCACCAGAGTTCCTGAGTCTTTAAATCCAGAGGTGCACATCCTCGACTCGCAATGTCGGCTGGATTGCTTTCGGAATCAACATGTCTCCAATTTTCTTGGCCAACATTCTCAGAAATCTCCGAAATTCTATTTCCCACGAAGGCATTCCAATGGCAAGGAGGCTTTTTCAGCCATGCAAGGACGATTGTTGAATCCGTCCAAAAGTGTGTCGAGTATGATGTTATTTGCAGGTTTTTTATAATGGATGCGGCTAATTTGGAGAGTAGTACAGCTCCGCATAATTCTAGACGCGGAATTGACAGTTTCTTGATTGGTGTAACTCATGTCTTGTCGGCCAATAGAAATGTATGAGTGCTAGAATCTTTGTTTTCGATTCGAATATATAATGTAGCTCCGTATGCGTTTTCCGAAGCATCGCAAAATCCATGTATTTCTACGGAATCATCTGCAGTGAATCTTATCCATCTTGGAACCTTCAGAAATTCGATTTCTTTGCTGTTTTTCACAAAATTATTCCAGTTAATTTGGGTCATTGGCTTCAACGGGTCATCCCAGCCTATTTTATCTAGCCAGATTTGTTGCATTATTAACTTCGCTACAACCACGACAAGCGCCAGCCAACCGCAAGGGTCAAATAATTTGGCTATTGTTGATAGGACTTCTCGTTTGGTTGCGGTATTGTGACTTTTCATTGCCGGCGGTGTGAACGAGAAAAAATCGCCAGAAATATTCCATCTAATTCCCAATGTCTTTGTGGATGCATCTTCCGAAATGTCTAACCAATTGAGAGGAAGTATTTTTTTTTTATTTTGCAAAATAGTCAGGCTTAATCGCAGTTTGTTGTTTTTATAAAAAAAAAAAACTATTTATTAGTGGGGAATGTATGGCATTGTTAGCCGAGGGGTAAGGCTGTAAATGCCTTGTTGACCACAAAGTCAGGCGCCAACGAAACGAACTTCTCATTGGGGTCGTATCGCTGGTAACGTAAGAACTTCGAATTGTCACAAGAGACATTTGGTTTTGAAAGGTTTTTTGTAACGAACCTATTAATAGCTTCTGGGGAGAATATCCCAACAAAAACCTAAGGGAACTGATGAGGATCAGTGGCGAGATCCGAAACTATAGTCTTCCCTGCCTTACCCCTCGGCGGACAATGCCATACATTCCCCACTAATAAATAGTTGTTTTTTATAAAAACAACAAACTGGGATTAAGCCTGACTATTTTGCAAAAACAAAATACAAATGGTATCCCAAATAACCCGCCAAACACTACAGAAGGTAGTAATTTTTCTTGTGGAATATCTTCAATAATCTTGTGGTCGTTTGATGCCCACTGCATGAGTTGAAATCCAGCCGAGGCTAGAGCGGCAGTTAATTCCTTACGAGCTTCGATGGATTCTTCTTCCGTGTGACCACCAGCTAATACATCATACACGTACAGATTATTTAAAATTATATTTGCGGCTCTTGGATACACATCCTTTATGTCCTCTGCCAGTTTTTGAAGGGTCCTCAATGCCAAATATGGTGCACAGTTAACTCCAAATGTAACTGTCAGTAGTTCATAGTCTTCGATGGGGCCGTCAGGTGACTGTCTGAAGAGTATTCTTTGAAATTTGGTTTGGGTCGGATCCAAAAGTATCTGCCGATACATCTTTCTGATGTCTGCGTTAAAAACGTATTTAAAAAATCGCCATTTTAAGATTTGTAATACCAGATCTTGCTGTAAAATGGGTCCAGGAAATAATGTGTCATTGAGGCTTGTTTTGTTTGCTGAGGGACAAGAAGCGTTGAAAACCACTCGCAACTTCGTAGTGAGTCGATCTGGTTTTATTACATCATGATGTGGTAGATAATAATTTGGCATGTTCTCAATTTCATTTTTGTGAATTTTTCGCATATGTCCAAGCTCTAAGTATTCGAGTATCGAATTATCATATTGTTCCTTTATCTCGGGTGTTTTCATGAGCTTTTTCTCCATTCTGTAGATTTGAGCCAAGGCGATAATTCTGGAATTTCGTAATTCCTCGCATTTTTTGAATGGGAGAGTCATCACATATCTTCCATCCTTATTCCGTATAGTTGTCTCAGTAAAATTTCGTTCGCAAAAACGTGTAAGTACTTTCTCAATTGATGTGGTGCTAAGCAGTGAAATTTGATTTCTTTGTATGGTCCAACGATCCATCCAAATTTGGTTTGTTGTGTTAAAATTGATCCAAATATTTTCATTGGTGTTCCAATTGTGAATATTAATGGTCCTATGTCCATTCCAATAAGTAAGTCAATGGGTTGACTGATGTAGAATTTGAAGGCAACGTTCGCAAAACTGGAGCCCATACCTCCAATTTGAAACTAGGGTCGTATTTGGATCTCATTGTGAATAGGCAAGACTTCGTTGAAGTTTCAGACACAAATTGACTAAGTCCCGTTACATGAATCAAGTTACTTCGAGTTGGCAGTTTCAAAAGGTTCTTCATTTTTTCCGAAATAAATGTTGACTGTGATCCAGAGTCAATGAGTGCTCTGGCATTGTAGAGTTGTCCTTTAGCTTCGATTTGTACTATTGCTGTAAAAAGTAAAGTTCCTCCAGATTGTTGAGTATCAACATGAGTATCCTGAACGGTCAAGGTAGTGACAGTAGTTGGTTCTTCATTTGTTGTGGACTGTATTTTTTTGATTTGTAAGAGTGGCAGCACTGTTACTAGGTTGTGCCTCCACTCGAGCTAGGTATGTGTTTGTTGATTGGGTTTCCGTTCCCTTGTGTAACAAAGTGTGGTGTCTCATTGTGCAAGTTCGACAACCAAAGCGACTTTTGCAATCCCTTACTACATGATTGGATGACAAACAGTTGTAGCATAGGTGTGAAGTTTTCATCAAGTGAATTCTATCATTCACATTCCTTCTCAAAACCTCATTGCAATCTCTTATGAAGTGATTGGCTTTACATAATGGGCATTGTTGGGGACTAGATGTTCTGCCTGTTTGAGTCTGATTGTAGGGTGTTTCTTTTCCTCCCGATTTGTGACCACCTTTGGAAAAATTCGTTTGAAACGAGTTCAAAAATCTCGTTTTATTGCTACCAGCTGGTTTCGATTGGCTGATTTTAGAATTTGTTGACTTATGTTCCCGACTGATTCCATTGTTTTGAATTTATTTTGTCAAAAACGCATCAAAGTGTTCCCATTTTGGAAGAAGTTTGCAATCCGTTAGTGAATTCTCGAACTCCACCAGGAAATTTCTGGGCAATTTCGTAGAACAAATATAGATTAAAATAGGATCCCATCCTTTAGCATCGACATCAAGGGTCTCCAACGTTTGAATGCAGCTGGATGGAGAAATTCGGGCCTTATTTTCCAGTGATTTATATTCTTCGGGATAAAAGAACTTCTGCGTTCAAATTATGCTAGCCCTTTTTCCATCCTGAACTTCTAGTGCCGAAAGACCTGTCGACGATGTTCGCAAATGTTGCCTGTTTTCCCCATGGGTCCAATATACTCTGGACAAAGATGAGAAATTTTTGAGTGGATCATCCTTTTCTTGAAATAGGGTCAAGGCTTTTACTGTTTTTGCTTCTAAACTCGTGTCCTCATGAACTTTATACGATGGCCACCTAGCCTTGGGTAATTTAAGGCACTGGGGTCCATACCTCCAGAGTTCCTGAGTCTTTAAATCCAGAGGTGCACATCCTCGACTCGCAATGTCGGCTGGATTGCTTTCGGAATCAACATGTCTCCAATTTTCTTGGCCAACATTCTCAGAAATCTCCGAAATTCTATTTCCCACGAAGGCATTCCAATGGCAAGGAGGCTTTTTCAGCCATGCAAGGACGATTGTTGAATCCGTCCAAAAGTGTGTCGAGTATGATGTTATTTGCAGGTTTTTTATAATGGATGCGGCTAATTTGGAGAGTAGTACAGCTCCGCATAATTCTAGACGCGGAATTGACAGTTTCTTGATTGGTGTAACTCATGTCTTGTCGGCCAATAAAAATGTATGAGTGCTAGAATCTTTGTTTTCGATTCGAATATATAATGTAGCTCCGTATGCGTTTTCCGAAGCATCGCAAAATCCATGTATTTCTACGGAATCATCTGCAGTGAATCTTATCCATCTTGGAACCTTCAGAAATTCGATTTCTTTGCTGTTTTTCACAAAATTATTCAGGTTAATTTGGGTCATTGGCTTCAACGGGTCATCCCAGCCTATTTTATCTAGCCAGATTTGTTGCATTATTAACTTGGCTACAACCACGACGGGCGCCAGCCAACCGCAAGGGTCAAATAATTTGGCTATTGTTGATAGGACTTCTCGTTTGGTTGCGGTATTGTGACTTTTCATTGCCGGCGGTGTGAACGAGAAAAAATCGCCAGAAATATTCCATCTAATTCCCAATGTCTTTGTGGATGCATCTTCCGAAATGTCTAACCAATTGAGAGGTAGTAATTTTTTTTGTTTTGCAAAATAGTCAGGCTTAATCCCAGTTTGTTGTTTTTATAAAAAAAAACTATTTATTAGTGGGGAATGTATGGCATTGTTCGCCGAGGGGTAAGGCTGTAAATGCCTTGTTGACCACAAAGTCAGGCGCCAACGAACTTCTCATTGGGGTCGTATCGCTGGTAACGTAAGAACTTCGAATTGTCACAAGAGACATTTGGTTTTGAAAGGTTTTTTTGTAACGAAGCTATTAATAGCTTCTGGGGGAATATCTAAGGGAACTGATTATTCCGAAACTATAGTCTTCCCTGGGGACAATGCCATACATTCCCCACTAATAAATAGTTGTTTTTTATAAAAACAACAAACTTTAAGCCTTATTTTGCAAAAACAAAATACAAATGGTAGCCAAACACTACTGAAGTTGTAGACGAGGCACGGTCATACTGTTTGGTTTATTGCTTTAACTAGCAATACCAACAACAACGTTATGTGCATTCGTCACAAAGTGACGACACATAGCAGTGGGAAATGTATTGTAGTTGTAAATGCCTTGTTGACCACGAAGTCAGGCGCCAACGAAACGAACTTCTCATTGGGGTCGTATCGCTGGTAACGTAAGAACTTCGAATTGTCACAAGAGACATTTGGGTTTGAAAGGTTTTTTGTAACGAACCTATTAATAGCTTCTGGGGAGAATATCCCAACAAAAACCTAAGGGAACTGATGAGGATCAGTGGCGAGATCCGAAACTATAGTCTTCCCTGCCTTACCCCTCGCGGACAATGCCATACATTCCCCACTAATAAATAGTTGTTTTTTATAAAAACAACAAACTGGGATTAAGCCTGACTATTTTGCAAAAACAAAATACAAATGGTATCCCAAATAACCCGCCAAACACTACAGAAGGTAGTAATTTTTCTTGTGGAATATCTTCACTAATCTTGTGGTCGTTTGATGCCCACTGCATGAGTTGAAATCCAGCCGAGGCTAGAGCGGCAGTTAATTCCTTACGAGCTTCGATGGATTCTTCTTCCGTGTGACCACCAGCTAATACATCATACACGTACAGATTATTTAAAATTATATTTGCGGCTCTTGGATACACATCCTTTATGTCCTCTGCCAGTTTTTGAAGGGTCCTCAATGCCAAATATGGTGCACAGTTAACTCCAAATGTAACTGTCAGTAGTTCATAGTCTTCGATGGGGCCGTCAGGTGACTGTCTGAAGAGTATTCTTTGAAATTTGGTTTGGGTCGGATCCAAAAGTATCTGCCGATACATCTTTCTGATGTCTGCGTTAAAAACGTATTTAAAAAATCGCCATTTTAAGATTTGTAATACCAGATCTTGCTGTAAAATGGGTCCAGGAAATAATGTGTCATTGAGGCTTGTTTTGTTTGCTGAGGGACAAGAAGCGTTGAAAACCACTCGCAACTTCGTAGTGAGTCGATCTAGTTTTATTACATCATGATGTGGTAGATAATAATTTGGCATGTTCTCAATTTCATTTTTGTGAATTTTTCGCATATGTCCAAGCTCTAAGTATTCGAGTATCGAATTATCATATTGTTCCTTTATCTCGGGTGTTTTCATGAGCTTTTTCTCCATTCTGTAGATTTGAGCCAAGGCGATAATTCTGGAATTTCGTAATTCCTCGCATTTTTTGAATGGGAGAGTCATCACATATCTTCCATCCTTATTCCGTATAGTTGTCTCAGTAAAATTTCGTTCGCAAAAACGTGTAAGTACTTTCTCAATTGATGTGGTGCTAAGCAGTGAAATTTGATTTCTTTGTGTGGTCCAACGATCCATCCAAATTTGGTTTGTTGTGTTAAAATTGATCCAAATATTTTCATTGGTGTTCCAATTGTGAATATTAATGGTCCTATGTCCATTCCAATAAGTAAGTCAATGGGTTGACTGATGTAGAATTTGAAGGCAACGTTCGCAAAACTGGAGCCCATACCTCCAATTTGAAACAAGGGTCGTATTTGGATCTCATTGTGAATAGGCAAGACTTCGTTGAAGTTTCAGACACAAATTGACTAAGTCCCGTTACATGAATCAAGTTACTTCGAGTTGGCAGTTTCAAAAGGTTCTTCATTTTTTCCGAAATAAATGTTGACTGTGATCCAGAGTCAATGAGTGCTCTGGCATTGTAGAGTTGTCCTTTAGCTTCGATTTGTACTATTGCTGTAAAAAGTAAAGTTCCTCCAGATTGTTGAGTATCAACATGAGTATCCTGAACGGTCAAGGTAGTGACAGTAGTTGGTTCTTCATTTGTTGTGGACTGTATTTTTTTGATTTGTAAGAGTGGCAGCACTGTTACTAGGTTGTGCCTCCGCTCGAGCTAGGTATGTGTTTGTTGATTGGGTTTCCGTTCCCTTGTGTAACAAAGTGTGGTGTCTCATTGTTCAAGTTCGACAACCAAAGCGACTTTTGCAATCCCTTACTACATGATTGGATGACAAACAGTTGTAGCATAGGTGTGAAGTTTTCATCAAGTGAATTCTATCATTCACATTCCTTCTCAAAACCTCATTGCAATCTCTTATGAAGTGATTGGCTTTACATAATGGGCATTGTTGGGGACTAGATGTTTTGCCTGTTTGAGTCTGATTGTAGGGTGTTTCTTTTCCTCCCGATTTGTGACCACCTTTGGAAAAATTCGTTTGAAACGAGTTCAAAAATCTCGTTTTATTGTTACTGATTTTAGAATTTGTTGGCTTATGTTCCCGACTGATTCCATTGTTTTGAATTTATTTGTCAAAAACGCATCAAAGTGTTCCCATTTTGGAAGAAGTTTGCAATCCGTTAGTGAATTCTCGAACTCCACCAGGAAATTTCTGGGTAATTTCGTAGAACAAATATAGATTAAAATAGGATCCCATCCTTTAGCATCGACATCAAGGGTCTCCAACGTTTGAATGCAGCTGGATGGAGAAATTCGGGCCTTATTTTCCAGTGATTTATATTCTTCGGGATAAAAGAACTTCTGCGTTCAAATTATGCTAGCCCTTTCTCCATCCTGAACTTCTAGTGCCGAAAGATCTGTCGACGATATTCGCAAATGTTGCCTGTTTTCCCCATGGGTCCGATATACTCTGGACAAAGATGAGAAAATTTTGGGTGGATCATCCTTTTCTTGAAATAGGGTCAAGGCTTTTACTGTTTTTGCTTCTAAACTCGTGTCCTCATGAACTTTATACGATGGCCACCTGGCATTGGGTAATTTAAGGCACTGGGGTCCATACCTCCAGAGTTCCTGAGTCTTTAAATCCAGAGGTGCACATCCTCGACTCGCAATGTCGGCTGGATTGCTTTCGGAATCAACATGTCTCCAATTTTCTCAGAAATCTCCGAAATTCTATTTCCCACGAAGGCATTCCAATGGCAAGGAGGCTTTTTCAGCCATGCAAGGACGATTGTTGGATCCGTCCAAAAGTGTGTCGAGTATGATGTTATTTGCAGGTTTTTTATAATGGATGCGGCTAATTTGGAGAGTAGTACAGCTCCGCATAATTCTAGACGCGGAATTGACAGTTTCTTGATTGGTGTAACTCATGTCTTGTCGGCCAATAAAAATGTATGAGTGCTAGAATCTTTGTTTTCGATTCGAATATATAATGTAGCTCCGTATGCGTTTTCCGAAGCATCGCAAAATCCATGTATTTCTACGGAATCATCTGCAGTGAATCTTATCCATCTTGGAACCTTCAGAAATTCGATTTCTTTGCTGTTTTTCACAAAATTATTCAGGTTAATTTGGGTCATTGGCTTCAACGGGTCATCCCAGCCTATTTTATCTAGCCAGATTTGTTGCATTATTAACTTGGCTACAACCACGACGGGCGCCAGCCAACCGCAAGGGTCAAATAATTTGGCTATTGTTGATAGGACTTCTCGTTTTGTTGCGGTATTGTGACTTTTCATTGCCGGCGGTGTGAAGGAGAAAAAATCGCCAGAAATATTCCATCTAATTCCCAATGTCTTTGTGGATGCATCTTCCGAAATGTCTAACCAATTGAGAGGTAGTAATTTTTTTTTATTTTGCAAAATAGTCAGGCTTAATCCCAGTTTGTTGTTTTTATAAAAAAAAAACTATTTGTTAGTGGGGAATGTATGGCATTGTTCGCCGAGGGGTAAGGCTGTAAATGCCTTGTTGACCACAAAGTCAGGCGCCAACGAAACGAACTTCTCATTGGGGTCGTATCGCTGGTTACGTAAGAACTTCGAATTGTCACAAGAGACATTTGGTTTTGAAAGGTTTTTTGTAACGAAGCTATTAATAGCTTCTGGGGAGAATATCCCAACAAAAAACTAAGGGAACTGATGAGGATCAGTGGCGAGATCCGAAACTATAGTCTTCCCTGCCTTACCCCTCGGCGGACAATGCCATACATTCCCCACTAATAAATAGTTGTTTTTTATAAAAACAACAAACTGGGATTAAGCCAGACTATTTTGCAAAAACAAAATACAAATGGTATCCCAAATAACCCGCCAAACACTACTGAAGTTGTAGACGAGGCACGGTCATACTGTTTGGTTTATTGCTTTAACTAGCAATACCAACAACAACGTTATGTGCATTCGTCACAAAGTGACGACACATAGCAGTGGGAAATGTATTGTAGTTGTCTGTAAATGCCTTGTTGACCACGAAGTCAGGCGCCAACGAAACGAACTTCTCATTGGGGTCGTATCGCTGGTAACGTAAGAACTTCGAATTGTCACAAGAGACATTTGGGTTTGAAAGGATTTTTGTAAAGAAGCTATTAATAGCTTCTGGGGAGAATATCCCAACATCCCAATTTCCTAATTCCTCGCATTTTTTGAATGGGAGAGTAGTCACATATCTGCCATCCTTATTCCGTATAGTTGTCTCATTAAAATTTCGTTCGCAAAATTTGTCTTCCTCTGACCGTAAACCTTTGTTAGGGTTCTCTTCCACCTCCCAAAAACGTGTAAGTACTTTCTCAATTGATGTGGTGCTAAGCAGTGAAATTTGATTTCTTTGTATGGTACAACGATCCATCCAAATTTGGTTTGTTGTGTTAAAATTGATCCAAATATTTTCATTGGTGTTCCAATTGTGAATATTAATGGTCCTATGTCCATTCCAATAAGTAAGTCAATGGGTTGACTGATGTAGAATTTCGGATCAGCCAATTCCAATGATATAATGTCTCTAAGTTGTGTTTTATCTAAGTTTTGTGATGATAAATTTGAAGGTAACGTTCGCAAAACTGGAGCCCATACCTCCAATTTGAAACTAGGGTCGTATTTGGATCTCATTGTGAATAGGCAAGACTTCGTTGAAGTTTCAGACACAAATTGACTAAGTCCCGTTACATGAATCAAGTTACTTCGAGTTGCCAGTTTCAAAATGTCCTTCATTTTTTTCGGAATAAATGTTGACTGTGATCCATAATGGGCATTGTTGGGGACTAGATATTCTGCCTGTTTGAGTCGGATTGTAGGGTGTTTCTTTTCCTCCCGATTTGTTACCATCTTTGGAAAAATTCGTTTGAAACGAGTTAAAAAATCTCGTTTTATTGTTACCAGCTAGTTTTGTTTGGCTGATTTTAGAATTTGTTGGCTTTATATTCCCGACTGATTCCATTGTTATGAATTTATTTGTCAAAAACGCATCAAATTTTTCCCATTTTGGAAGAAGTTTGCAATCCGTAAGTGAATCCTCGAACTCCACCAGGAAATTTCTGGGCAATTTCGTAGAACAAATATAGATTACAATAGGATCCCATCCTTTAGCATCGACATCAAGGGTCTCCAACGTTTGAATGCAGCTGGATGGAGAAATTCGGGCCTTACTTTCCAGTGATTTATATTCTTCGGAATAAAAGAACTTCTGCGTTCAAATTATGCTAGACCTTTTTCCATCCTGAACTTCTAGTGCCGAAAGATCTGTCGACGATGTTCGCTAATGTTGCTCTGTTTTCCCCATGGGTCCGATATACTCTGGACAAAGATGAGAAATTTTTGAGTGGATCATCCTTTTCTTGAAATAGGGTCAAGGCTTTTACTGTTTTTGCTTCTAAACTCGTGTCCTCATGAACTTTATACGATGGCCACCTAGCCTTGGGTAATTTAAGGCACTGGGGTCCATACCTCCAGAGTTCCTGAGTCTTTAAATCCAGAGGTGCACATCCTCGACTCGCAATGTCGGCTGGATTGCTTTCGGAATCAACATGTCTCCAATTTTCTTGGCCAACATTCTCAGAAATCTGCGAAATTCTATTTCCCACGAAGGCATTCCAATGGCAAGGAGGCTTTTTCAGCCATGCAAGGACGATTGTTGAATCCGTCCAAAAGTGTGTCGAGTATGATGTTATTTGCAGGTTTTTTATAATGGATGCGGCTCCGCAAAATTCTAGACGCGGAATTGACAGTTTCTTGATTGGTGTAACTCATGTCTTGTCGGCCAATAGAAATGTATGAGTGCTAGAATCTTTGTTTTCGATTCGAATATATAATGTAGCTCCGTATGCGTTTTCCGAAGCATCGCAAAATCCATGTATTTCTACGGAATCATCTGCAGTGAATCTTATCCATCTTGGAACCTTCAGAAATTCGATTTCTTTGCTGTTTTTCACAAAATTATTCCAGTTAATTTGGGTCATTGGCTTCAACGGGTCATCCCAGCCTATTTTATCTAGCCAGATTTGTTGCATTATTAACTTGGCTACAACCACGACGGGCGCCAGCCAACCGCAAGGGTCAAATAATTTGGCTATTGTTGATAGGACTTCTCGTTTGGTTGCGGTATTGTGACTTTTCATTGCCGGCGGTGTGAACGAGAAAAAATCGCCAGAAATATTCCATCTAATTCCCAATGTCTTTGTGGATGCATCTTCCGAAATGTCTAACCAATTGAGAGGTAGTAATTTTTTTTGTTTTGCAAAATAGTCAGGCTTAATCCCAGTTTGTTGTTTTTATAAAAAAAAACTATTTATTAGTGGGGAATGTATGGCATTGTTCGCCGAGGGGTAAGGCTGTAAATGCCTTGTTGACCACAAAGTCAGGCGCCAACGAAACGAACTTCTCATTGGGGTCGTATCGCTGGTAACGTAAGAACTTCGAATTGTCACAAGAGACATTTGGTTTTAAAAGGTTTTTTGTAACGAAGCTATTAATAGCTTCTGGGGAGAATATCCCCATTTGGTTTTCGTGGATCGGCGCTGGAATACGCTTTCATTATTTCTGCGAAATCATTGACATCCGCTGGAAAGCATAAAGAAAATACCTAACGATAGAATTTATTTACTACAAATTCAATCGGATTAAATAAAATTTGGATTTATCAGCCACAAATCAGCTAAATCAACCCCAAGGATGAAAATAAATATATTGCATTGAACAATCCTTAAGGGGAACATTCGCCAGAACCTAATTAAAATATCAATCAAATCTAAAGAAGCTATCTGAGGAAATACGAATCTGGATTTGTCAGCTCCGTAAGGAAGACGACCACATATAGATTCAAAGGAACATAAATTTATGGAAGATCAAGCAACCGTGATTTAAGAAGGCATTCACAGTTTTAAAATTATAATTTAACCTAGTATTCGATATTGATATTAAACAGCACTACACATAAGGATTGAGCAAAGCAAACTTAATCTTATTTCTAATAATAACAACAGCCTTGGATCCATTTTAAACAACCCCAAGTCAACAGGCCTGATGACAACGCGGAAATAAATGGTGAGTTTTTTTTATTACGTTTGCATTAGCTCATAAATCCATCACTAGAATTATACGTATTTGTTGGAGATACATTTTTATTACATAAAAAAAGAACTAATTTATATCGATATCCAGAAATAATAACAGTTATAGATTTACCTTTTTTGTTCCATTACACGATATACATATCTCGTTTCTACCATATATAATTAATTGCTCTTACGTGTTCATTGGTATTGTTTTAATTAATTAACTAATTTTAATATACGGATACTATGAATTTTTAAGTTTTAGTCATTATTAATTTGCGAAAGGGAAAGGTCTGTAAGTAAAGAGGTCTATAGGGCTGAATAATAATAACTCAGCATGGTAGGGAGGGTACGCTGAGCAGTGATTTGTTATCTATCACTGCCTATTGGTAACATCTAGCCTTGGGTAATTTAAGGCACTGGGGTCCATACCTCCAGAGTTCCTGAGTCTTTAAATCCAGAGGTGCACATCCTCGACTCGCAATGTCGGCTGGATTGCTTTCGGAATCAACATGTCTCCAATTTTCTTGGCCAACATTCTCAGAAATCTCCGAAATTCTATTTCCCACGAAGGCATTCCAATGGCAAGGAGGCTTTTTCAGCCATGCAAGGACGATTGTTGAATCCGTCCAAAAGTGTGTCGAGTATGATGTTATTTGCAGGTTTTTTATAATGGATGCGGCTCCGCAAAATTCTAGACGCGGAATTGACAGTTTCTTGATTGGTGTAACTCATGTCTTGTCGGCCAATAGAAATGTATGAGTGCTAGAATCTTTGTTTTCGATTCGAATATATAATGTAGCTCCGTATGCGTTTTCCGAAGCATCGCAAAATCCATGTATTTCTACGGAATCATCTGCAGTGAATCTTATCCATCTTGGAACCTTCAGAAATTCGATTTCTTTGCTGTTTTTCACAAAATTATTCCAGTTAATTTGGGTCATTGGCTTCAACGGGTCATCCCAGCCTATTTTATCTAGCCAGATTTGTTGCATTATTAACTTGGCTACAACCACGACGGGCGCCAGCCCACCGCAAGGGTCAAATAATTTGGCTATTGTTGATAGGACTTCTCGTTTGGTTGCGGTATTGTGACTTTTCATTGCCGGCGGTGTGAACGAGAAAAAATCGCCAGAAATATTCCATCTAATTCCCAATGTCTTTGTGGATGCATCTTCCGAAATGTCTAACCAATTGAGAGGTAGTAATTTTTTTTGTTTTGCAAAATAGTCAGGCTTAATCCCAGTTTGTTGTTTTTATAAAAAAAAAAAAAAACTATTTATTAGTGGGGAATGTATGGCATTGTTCGCCGAGGGGTAAGGCTGTAAATGCCTTGTTGACCACAAAGTCAGGCGCCAACGAAACGAACTTCTCATTGGGGTCGTATCGCTGGTAACGTAAGAACTTCGAATTGTCACAAGAGACATTTGGTTTTGAAAGGTTTTTTGTAACGAAGCTATTAATAGCTTCTGGGGAGAATATCCCAACAAAAAACTAAGGGAACTGATGAGGATCAGTGGCGAGATCCGAAACTATAGTCTTCCCTGCCTTACCCCTCGGCGGACAATGCCATACATTCCCCACTAATAAATAGTTGTTTTTTATAAAAACAACAAACTGGGATTAAGCCTGACTATTTTGCAAAAACAAAATACAAATGGTATCCCAAATAACCCGCCAAACACTACTGAAGTTGTAGACGAGGCACGGTCATACTGTTTGGTTTATTGCTTTAACTAGCAATACCAACAACAACGTTATGTGCATTCGTCACAAAGTGACGACACATAGCAGTGGGAAATGTATTGTAGTTGTCTGTAAATGCCTTGTTGACCACGAAGTCAGGCGCCAACGAAACGAACTTCTCATTGGGGTCGTATCGCTGGTTACGTAAGAACTTCGAATTGTCACAAGAGACATTTGGTTTTGAAAGGTTTTTTGTAACGAAGCTATTAATAGCTTCTGGGGAGAATATCCCAACAAAAAACTAAGGGAACTGATGAGGATCAGTGGCGAGATCCGAAACTATAGTCTTCCCTGCCTTACCCCTCGGCGGACAATGCCATACATTCCCCACTAATAAATAGTTGTTTTTTATAAAAACAACAAACTGGGATTAAGCCTGACTATTTTGCAAAAACAAAATACAAATGGTATCCCAAATAACCCGCCAAACACTACTGAAGTTGTAGACGAGGCACGGTCATACTGTTTGGTTTATTGCTTTAACTAGCAATACCAACAACAACGTTATGTGCATTCGTCACAAAGTGACGACACATAGCAGTGGGAAATGTATTGTAGTTGTCTGTAAATGCCTTGTTGACCACGAAGTCAGGCGCCAACGAAACGAACTTCTCATTGGGGTCGTATCGCTGGTAACGTAAGAACTTCGAATTGTCACAAGAGACATTTGGGTTTGAAAGGTTTTTTGTAAAGAAGCTATTAATAGCTTCTGGGGAGAATATCCCAACAAAAACCTAAGGGAACTGATGAGGATCAGTGGCGAGATCCGAAACTATAGTCTTCCCCGCCTTACCCCTCGACGGACAATGCCATACATTCCCCACTAATAAATAGTTGCTTTTTTATAAAAACAACAAACTGGGATTAAGCCTGACTATTTTGCAAAAACAAAATACAAATGGTATCCCAAATAACCCGCCAAACACTACTGAAGGTAGTAATTTTTCTTGTGGAATATCTTCAATAATCTTGTGGTCGTTTGATGCCCACTGCATGAGTTGAAATCCAGCCGAGGCTAGAGCGGCAGTTAATTCCTTACGAGCTTCGATGGATTCTTCTTCCGTGTGACCACCAGCTAATACATCATACACGTACAGTGTGACCGACCAATATTAGAACATAATTAATACTGGTTGGGGTAATAGGAATATATACTTGTGTTGGATAAAACTAGAGAGGCTATGAAATTAGAACTAGAAAATTATAAAAATTTTCTATACAAATTTTGTATACAAAAATTTTTAGATTGATTCGATTGTGGAAAGTTGAAGTGAAAAGATATTTTATTACAAAAAAAAAGGAAAGGAAAATTTTTGAAATCTGAGGAATTTTTGGGAACTAGGAAGATTTAATACCATTTGGTTTTCGTGGATCGGCGCTGGAATACGCTTTCATTATTTCTGCGAAATCATTGACATCCGCTGGAAAGCATAGAGAAAATACCTAACGATAGAATTTATTTACTACAAATTCAATCGGATTAAATAAAATTTGGATTTATCAGCCACAAATCAGCTAAATCAACCCCAAGGATGAAAATAAATATATTGCATGGAACAATCCTTAAGGGGAACATTCGCCAGAACCTAATTAAAATATCAATCAAATCTAAAGAAGCTATCTGAGGATATACGAATCTGGATTTGTCAGCTCCGTAAGGAAGACGACCACATATAGATTCAAAGGAACATAAATTTATGGAAGATCAAGCAACCGTGATTTAAGAAGGCATTCACAGTTTTAAAATTATAATTTAACCTAGTATTCGATATTGATATTAAACAGCACTACACATAAGGATTGAGCAAAGCAAACTTAATCTTATTTCTAATAATAACAACAGCCTTGGATCCATTTTAAACAACCCCAAGTCAACAGGCCTGATGACAACGCGGAAGTAAATTGTGAGTTTTTTTTATTACGTTTGCATTAGCTCATAAATCCATCACTAGAATTATACGTATTTGTTGGAGATACATTTTTATTACATAAAAAAAGAACTAATTTATATCGATATCCAGAAATAATAACAGTTATAGATTTACCTTTTTTGTTCCATTACACGATATACATATCTCGTTTCTACCATATATAATTAATTGCTCTTACGTGTTCATTGGTATTGTTTTAATTAATTAACTAATTTTAATATACGGATACTATGAATTTTTAAGTTTTAGTCATTATTAATTTGCGAAAGGGAAAGGTCTGTAAGTAAAGAGGTCTATAGGGCTGAATAATAATAACTCAGCATGGTAGGGAGGGTACGCTGAGCAGTGATTTGTCATCTATCACTGCCTATTGGTAACATCATCATATTCCTTTCTACTTCTCTTTACTTTTCTTCCATTCTTTTCTTGTCTATCCTATCTTTTAAAAAAAAGCTACCTTATTTTAACTTTTATGTTTACGAAACCGTGTCTACTTCTGAAAGGAAAGAACTGCCCCAAGACTAAGCACCGCCGGGGCAAGGAGGTAGCTACTCCCGGAGGAAGTAGAGCCCGTGTGGTGGTTCGTTACATAAATTAAATGGCGCCCAACGTGGGGCCATTTAATTGTTTGTGACCGACCAATATTAGAACATAATTAATACTGGTTGGGGTAATAGGAATATATACTTGTGTTGGATAAAACTAGAGAGGCTATGAAATTAGAACTAGAAAATTCCAAAAATTTTCTATACAAATTTTGTATACCAAAATTTTTAGATTGATTCGATTGTGGAAAGTTGAAGTGAAAAGATATTTTATTACAAAAAAAAGGAAAGGAAAATTTTTGAAATCTGAGGAATTTTTGGGAACTAGGAAGATTTAATACCATTTGGTTTTCGTGGATCGGCGCTGGAATACGCTTTCATTATTTCTGCGAAATCATTGACATCCGCTGGAAAGCATCAAGAAAATACCTAACGATAGAATTTATTTACTACAAATTCAATCGGATTAAATAAAATTTGGATTTATCAGCCACAAATCAGCTAAATTAACCCCAAGGATGAAAATAAATATATTGCATTGAACAATCCTTAAGGGGAACATTTGCCAGAACCTAATTAAAATATCAATCAAATCTAAAGAAGCTATCTGAGGAAATACGAATCTGGATTTGTCAGCTCCGTAAGGAAGACGACCACACATAGATTCAAAGGAACATAAATTTATGGAAGATCAAGCAACCGTGATTTAAGAAGGCATTCACAGTTTTAAAATTATAATTTAACCTAGTATTCGATATTGATATTAAACAGCACTACACATAAGGATTGAGCTAAGCAAACTTAATCTTATTTCTAATAATAACAACAGCCTTGGATCCATTTTAAACAACCCCAAGTCAACAGGCCTGATGACAACGCGGAATTAAATGGTGAGTTTTTTTTATTACGTTTGCATTAGCTCATAAATCCATCACTATAATTATACGTATTTGTTGGAGATACATTTTTATTACATAAAAAAAGAACTAATTTATATCGATATCCAGAAATAATAACAGTTATAGATTTACCTTTTTTGTTCCATTACACGATATACATATCTCGTTTCTACCATATATAATTAATTGCTCTTACGTGTTCATTGGTATTGTTTTAATTAATTAACTAATTTTAATATACGGATACTATGAATTTTTAAGTTTTAGTCATTATTAATTTGCGAAAGGGAAAGGTCTGTAAGTAAAGAGGTCTATAGGGCTGAATAATAATAACTCAGCATGGTAGGGAGGGTACGCTGAGCAGTGATTTGTCATCTATCACTGCCTATTGGTAACATCATCATATTTCTTTCTACTTCTCTTTACTTTTCTTCCATTCATTTCTTGTCTATCCTATCTTTTAAAAAAAGCTACCTTATTTTAACTTTTATGTTTACGAAACCGTGTCTACTTCTGAAAGGAAAGAACTGCCCCAAGACTGAGCACCGCCGGGCAAGGAGGTAGCTACTCCCGGAGGAAGTAGAGCCCGTGTGGTGGTTCGTTACAACAGATTATTTAAAATTATATTTGCGGCTCTTGGATACACATCCTTTATGTCCTCTGCCAGTTTTTTAAGGGTTCTCAATGCCAAATATGGTGCACAGTTAACTCCATATGTATCTGTCAGTAGTTCATAGTCTTCGATGGGGCCGTCAGGTGACTGTCTGAAGAGTATTCTTTGAAATTTGGTTTGGGTCGGATCCAAAAGTATCTGTCGATATATCTTTCTGATGTCTGCGTTAAAAACGTATTTAAAAAATCGCCATTTTAAGATTTATAATACCAGATCTTGCTGTAAAATGGGTCCAGGAAATAATGTGTCATTGAGGCTTGTTTTGTTTGCTGAGGGACAAGAAGCGTTGAAAACCACTCGCAACTTCGTAGTGAGTCGATCTGGTTTTATTACATCATGATGTGGTAGATAATAATTTGGCATGTTCTCAATTTCATTTTTGTGAATTTTTCGCATATGTCCAAGCTCTAAGTATTCGAGTATCGAATTATCGTATTGTTCCTTTATCTCGGTGTTTTCATGAGCTTTTTCTCCATTCTGTAGACTTGAGCCAAGGCGATAATTCTGGAATTTCGTAATTCCTCGCATTTTTTGAATGGGAGAGTCATGACATATCTTCCATCCTTATTCCATATTGTTGTCTCAGTAAAATTTCGTTCGCAAAAACGTGTAAGTACTTTCTCAATTGATGTGGTGCTAAGCAGTGAAATTTGATTTCTTTGTATGGTCCAACGATCCATCCAAATTTGGTTTGTTGTGTTAAAATTGATCCAAATATTTTCATTGGTGTTCCAATTGTGAATATTAATGGTCCTATGTCCATTCCAATAAGTAAGTCAATGGGTTGACTGATGTAGAATTTGAAGGCAACGTTCGCAAAACTGGAGCCCATACCTCCAATTTGAAACTAGGGTCGTATTTGGATCACATTGTGAATAGGCAAGACTTCGTTGAAGTTTCAGACACAAATTGACTAAGTCCCGTTACATGAATCACGTTACTTCGAGTTGGCAGTTTCAAACGGTTCTTCATTTTTTTCGAAATAAATGTTGACTGTGATCCAGAGTCAATGAGTGCTCTGGCATTGTAGAGTTGTCCTTTAGCTTCGATTTGTACTATTGCTGTAAAAAGTAAAGTTCCTCCAGATTGTTGAGTATCAACATGAGTATCCTGAACGGTCAAGGTAGTGACAGTAGTTGGTTCTTCATTTGTTGTGGACTGTATTTTTTGATTTGTAAGAGTGGCAGCACTGTTACTAGGTTGTGCCTCCACTCGAGCTAGGTATGTGTTTGTTGATTGGGTTTCCGTTCCCTTGTGTAACAAAGTGTGGTGTCTCATTGTACAAGTTCGACAACCAAAGCGACTTTTGCAATCCCTTACTACATGATTGGATGACAAACAGTTGTAGCATAGGTGTGAAGTTTTCATCAAGTGAATTCTATCATTCACATTCCTTCTCAAAACCTCATTGCAATCTCTTATGAAGTGATTGGCTTTACATAATGGGCATTGTTGGGGACTAGATGTTCTGCCTGTTTGAGTCTGATTGTAGGGTGTTTCTTTTCCTCCCGATTTGTGACCACCTTTGGAAAAATTCGTTTGAAACGAGTTCAAAAATCTCGTTTTATTGTTACCAGCTGGTTTCGATTGGCTGATTTTAAAATTTGTTGGCTTATGTTCCCGACTGATTCCATTGTTTTGAATTTAGTTGTCAAAAACGCATCAAAGTGTTCCCATTTTGGAAGAAGTTTTCAATCCGTTAGTGAATTCTCGAACTCCATCAGGTAATTTCGTAGAACAAATATAGATTAAAATAGGATCCCATCCTTTAGCATCGACATCAAGGGTCTCCAACGTTTGAATGCAGCTGGATGGAGAAATTCGGGCCTTACTTTCCAGTGATTTATATTCTTCGGGATAAAAGAACTTCTGCGTTCAAATTATGTTAGCCCTTTTTCCATCCTGAACTTCTAGTGCCGAAAGATCTGTCGACGATTTTCGCAAATGTTGCCTGTTTTCCCCATGGGTCCGATATACTCTGGACAAAGATGAGAAATTTTTGAGTGGATCATCCTTTTCTTGAAATAGGGTCAAGGCTTTTACTGTTTTTGCTTCTAAACTCGTGTCCTCATGAACTTTATACGATGGCCACCTAGCCTTGGGTAATTTAAGCCACTGGGGTCCATACCTCCAGAGTTCCTGAGTCTTTAAATCCAGAGGTGCACATCCTCGACTCGCAATGTCGGCTAGGTTGCTTTCGGAATCAACATGTCTCAAATTTTCTTGGCCAACATTCTCAGAAATGTCCGAAATTCTATTTCCCACGAAGGCATTCCAATGGCAAGGATGCTTTTTCAGCCATGCAAGGACGATTTTTGAATCCGTCCAAAAGTGTGTCGAGTATGATGTTATTTGCAGGTTTTTTATAATGGATGCGCCTAATTTGGAGAGTAGTACAGCTCCGCATAATTCTAGACGCGGAATTGACAGTTTCTTGATTGGTGTAACTCGGGTCTTGGCGGTCAATAGAAATGCATGAGTGCTAGAATCTTTGTTTTCGATTCGAATATATAATGTAGCTCCGTATGCGTTTTCCGAAGCATCGCAAAATTCATGTATTTCTACGGAATCATCTGCAGTGAATCTTATCCATCTTGGAACCTTCAGAAATTCGATTTCTTTGCTGTTTTTTACAAAATTATTCCAGTTAATTTGGGTCATTGGCTTCAACGGGTCATCCCAGCCTATTTTATCTTGCCAGATTTGTTGCATTATTAACTTGGCTACAACCAGGACTGGCGCTAGCCAACCGCAAGGGTCAAATAATTTGGCTATTGTTGATAGGACTTCTCGTTTGGTTGCGGTATTGTGCTTTTCCATTGCCGGCGGTGTGAACGAGAAAAATTCGTCAAAAATATTCCATCTAATTCCCAATGTCTTTGTGGATGCATCTTCCGAAATGTCTAACCAATTGAGAGGTAGTAATTTTTCTTGTGGAATATCTTCAATAATCTTGTGGTCGTTTGATGCCCTCTGCATGAGTTGAAATCCAGCCGAGGCTAGAGCGGCAGTTAATTCCTTACGAGCTTCGATGGATTCTTCTTCCGTGTGACCACCAGCTAATACATCATACACGTACAGATTATTTAAAATTATATTTGCGGCTCTTGGATACACATCCTTTATGTCCTCTGCCAGTTTTTGAAGGGTCCTCAATGCCAAATATGGTGCACAGTTAACTCCAAATGTAACTGTCAGTAGTTCATAGTCTTCGATGGGGTCGTCAGTTGACTGTCTGAAGAGTATTCTTTGCCGATACATCTTTCTGATGTCTGCGTTAAAAACGTATTTAAAAAATCGCCATTTTAAGTTTTGTAATAACAGATCTTGCTGTAAAATGGGTCCAGGAAATAATGTGTCATTGAGGCTTGTTTTGTTTGCTGAGGGACAAGAAGCGTTGAAAACCACTCGAAACTTCGTAGTGAGTCGATATGGTTTTATTACAGCATGATGTGGTAGATAATAATTTGGCATGTTCTCAATTTCATTTTTGTGAATTTTTCGCATACGTCCAAGATCCAAGTATTCGAGTATCGAATTATCATATTGTTCCTATATCTCGGGTGTTTTCATGAGCTTTTTCTCCATTCTGTAGATTTGAGCCAAGGCGATGTTTCTGGAATTTCCTAATTCCTCGCATTTTTTGAATGGGAGAGTAGCCACATATCTTCCATCCTTATTCCGTAAAATTTCGTTCGCAAAATTGGTCTTCCTCTGACCGTAAACCTTTGTTAGGGGTCTCTTCCACCTCCCAAAAACGTGTAAGTACTTTCTCAATTGATGTGGTGCTAAGCAGTGAAATTTGATTTCTTTGTATGGTCCAACGATCCACCGAAATTTGGTTTGTTGTGTTAAAATTGATCCAAATATTTTCATTGGTGTTCCAAATTGTGAATATTTATGGTACTATGTCCATTCCAATAAGTAAGTCAATGGGTTGACTGATGTAGAATTTGAAGGCAACGTTCGCAAAACTGGAGCCCATACCTCCAATTTGAAACTAGGGCCGTATTTGGATCGCATTGTGAATAGGCAAGACTTCGATGAAGTTTCAGACACAAATTGACTAAGTCCCGTTACATGAATCAAGTTACTTCGAGTTGGCAGTTTCAACAGGTTCTTCATTTTTTCCGAAATAAATGTTGACTGTGATCCAGAGTCAACGAGTGCTCTGGCATTGTAGAGTTGTCCTTTAGCTTCGATTTGTACTATTGCTGTAAAAAGTAAAGTTCCTCCAGATTGTTGAGTATCAACATGAGTATCCTGAACTGTCACGGTAATGACAATAGTTGGTTCTTCATTTGTTGTGGACTGTATTTGATTTGTGAGAGTGGCAGCACTGTTACTAGGTTGTGCCTCCACTCGAGCTAGGTATGTGTTTGTTGATTGGGTTTCCGTTCCCTTGTGTAACAAAGTGTGGTGTCTCATTGTACAAGTTCGACAACCAAAGCGACTTTTGCAATCCCTTACTACATGATTGGATGACAAACAGTTGTAGCATAGGTGTGAAGTTTTCATCAAGTGAATTCTATCATTCACATTCCTTCTCGAAACCTCATTGCAATCTCTTATGAAGTGATTGGCTTTACATAATGGGCATTTACATAATGGCATAATGTTCTGCTTGTTTGAGTCTGATTGTAGGGTGTTTCTTTTCCTCCCGATTGGTGACCATCTTTGGAAAAATTCGTTTGAAACGAGTTAAAAAATCTCGTTTTATTGTTACCAGCTGGTTTTGATTGGCTGATTTTAGAAATTGTTGGCTTTATATTGACTGATTCCATTGTTTTGAATGATTCCATTGTTTTGAATTTATTTGACAAAAACGCATCAAATTGTTCCCATTTTGGAAGAAGTTGGCAATCCGCTAGTGAATTCTCGAACTCCACCAGGAAATTTCTGGGTCATTTCGTGGAACAAATATAGATTAAAATAGGATCCCATCCTTTAGCATCGACATCAAGGGTCTCCAACGTTTGAATGCAGCTGTTCACAGTGCGTTGCAGCTTCTGTATAGTCTGACTTGAATCAGTTGAGACATTTGGTAAGTTAAAAAAAGTCTTGATTAATTCATTGACATGCATCCTTTTATTCTCATAGCGATCAATGAGATTTTTCCATGCTAAGTCAAATCCATCGTTGGTGAGTGGAACGTAACTAATGATCTCTCTTGCCTCTTCAGAAGTTTTCTGTGTCAGATGGAATAATTTTTCAACCTTGCTTAATTTTGAATTCCTGATGTAAATGACGGAAAATAAATCCCTAAAAGAGGGCCATTCACTGTAACCTCCTTTGAATATGTCTGTGTCGCATAGTGGCAGAGGGATACTGGCGTAAAATCCATCTCCTTTTCTTGGTGTGACCTCTCTGACTCCCTTTTTGTTTTTTCCAACGTTTGGTTATCCAGTGCTGTTTGTATCTGCAAATTTATTGCGCTCAGTACCATTGCCTCCATATAATGTTTCCTTAACTTGTTCTTGTCGATGGGTTTCTCCTCCTTCTCCGGAGTATGGTCTCGACAATCCACGTAAGCCCTCTTAACCTGGTCCCATGTGGAATTTAATTCCATCCGAGTAGTTTCCAGGGTGTGTATGGTATCATCCGGGTTCGTAATTGGAAATATAGAAATATAATCCTGAAGGCCATTGGCGATTTTATCGCACAAAGTTTTGTCCATTTTAAAGTTTGGGCTTGGGTTTGAGAAAGTAGCCCAACGCCAAAAATGAGAAAGTTGCCCAACGAAAAGGGCTAAATTCGTAAAGAAGTTAAAATCTTAGTTAAATTTTGACTTGCAAAATTTCGAAAATTGCTTCCTTAGAATCTTTGGTGAGAGTAACCTCTGAATTCGGCTGTGTCAATAACGTAAAGGACAAACTTTTGTATAAAACAAAAGAAAAAAATCCAAAAATTTCCGAATGGTGCCGTTAGAAGCTGATCAATTTCGAGGTAATAATTGGAATCAAGCGAAGAAATATACTTTCCGATAAAAAAAATAGGAGTCTTGATCCTTAGTCCAGATGAGGAGGTTGTATGCCACACTTTTTTAAAAAAGACAAACAAAAGATTTACCAGCAAAATATTTCAGCGAAAAAACGCTAGAAACTATTTTGGGTCACAGAAATTATTTTTTTTTTAGATCTTCAAGGCTACAGAGGCCTTGACAGATGCAAACAAAATATTTAAAAATGCTGCAAAGGAAGAATTATTGTGAGTTACATGAGTAGGACATCAGTTCGATGATCTGGTTATTAAAATGTTAAACAAAAATAAAAAAATTATGTGTCTGTCCACCAGGCTCGTTTTCCCAAAATATCGTATTCAAAAATAATTTCAAAATTGTTGTCTTCTGGTTCAGCTCATGTGTGCGTCTGTCCACCAGACCTGTTTTTCCTGTTGGGGTTATAGAAGTTGGTTTATTTAAAATTTTGAGGTTATGGAATGGTTGTGTATGTCTGTCCACCAGACGCTGCTTATGTACTTCGTGGCGTGGAAGTGACCAGGTATTTCCAAAAAGTTTTTTTTTATAATGGGTCAATATGGCGACGAACCGGGTTTAAGTATATATGTTACACATACATATATACTTAA